>NC_056736.1:545193677-545203677 GCF_019279795.1 Protopterus annectens
ATCCAGGATACCACTATCATATATCTAGATCTCTGTCAATATTGTTAAGGTTGCAGTTTAGTTTGGTGTAATCAGTAAGAGTGAATTTGTTTTTGTGGATAGTATCTGCTATGACGTGATCAAACTAGATGAGGGAAAGCATGATTGTAGGGACCATGCACATGGGCAGTATGTTGGTAAGGACACCATCTGAGATGTCTAGTCCCCTCGAAGGATTTTTCATTAGCCATGTGAGGCAGATGATGTTAATGAAATCAAGGAGGCATTGGACATATTTGCTATTGGTAAGAATGGTTGTCCCAGTCAGATTTAGGGTAATTGGAGGCACTCATAAGGAGTATGTTATCTTTGATTGACAGTTTCTCGAATTTAGTAGAATGTTCCTCACATTACTAAGTTGACATGGAGGGAGTTCTGTGACAGACAGTTACAAGATAATATGTGTTTTTCATGGTCATAAAGGTTTTTATTATGTGTCCTTTGTGGTCTATGTTGAGTGACCATGCACTGTGCTTGCTTCAGATGTAGATGGGCCTTCTCATCACAGTTTTTCTAGCTGTGAAGGAGTGGACGTCATTATACCTTAGGATATTGGAGATGCTGAAGAGATCCTTAAACCATCCTCGAGACAAACTTGCCCAGCACCTCCTGTATAAACTGTTGATATATAGAATAAAGGTTTTGTTAAAATTCAAATGTGGGGGGGTGCACTGAGTGCAAACTACCTGTGATGTTAACAAATATACCTGCATTAAATTTGGGCAACATGTTAGCCAAACTGCATCAAATGTACAAGTTAAGGAAAACAGTTCTCTTTTCTGAATGTCCTAACCAAGACTTCTGTATGTATTTGATTTTAAGTAGTTAAAAAGAAAGAAATCTGCCTATAATTATATTACTAGAAAAATGCTTATATTTTTTTAGATAAAAAAATGACTTAGTTGGGTTGGCATAAAAGGATAAAGCTCCCACTATGACCCAGGTGACCCAAGTTTGATTAGAAGCTCAGGCACCTATTACAGGTGGTTTGAGGAGGATGGGAATGCCCTTCTTTTGGTGGGGGCAGTCCAGGTTACAACACTGTGATGAGATACTCAGAAGAGGGACAGAGATGTAGAAAGTGACTTTTGGGTGTGCATTCAGTTATCCAAGATGTGTTTGCACAGTAACCTTCCATGCAGGTGTAATAGAATGTACATTGAACTTGAGAAGGCACAGAGGTTCCTGTGGTAGCATGATGACACACAGCACATGTTGTTTGCCATGGGGAGGGCCTAGGGCATACAACAATACCTTCATTGCCAGGATGCCAGTGAGGTCACAACAGCCTCTGTGGTTGCCTGGATGCCTGGATGCCTGTCACCACAACTGTTGATAATTCCTAGTACAAGGGAATGAGTAGGGTCACATCTGGTTTGAGGAGGTTTGGTGGTCAGCAGGCATGGAGGGGCTAAAAGCATATATAAAAAAATATGGTTGTTAGGTATGCTGAATATTACACAGATTATTACATCTGTCTGTTTTCTGTCTGTTTTCTGAAGCTGCCTGAAATATTTGAATTAAATGCACTGTTAAACATCACTGAAGGCTTTAAGGAGATCTGGAGTAGAGTCATGTGGCCCTGTGGCCTTACCAGCTTTTAACAGAGTTGGGACTACCTTGAACCCTTTGAATTATATATCTCTAGAAAATGTTTTGGTGAAGACAGAGATAGGTGAAAAATGGACTACACTATTTTATTCCATAGGTTCTGTAGCACAGAAAAAAACATTCACTGTATTTCTGTGTGACTCAGTTGGTCCCATTTTGCTTGCGTTAAGCCTAGCCACTTGAAACCTAGCTGATGTAATGCCCTTAGCCTAGTGGAATCACCTAATCCTTTTTGCCATCTTTTCTGATTCTACACATAAATCACAAAAGCTGGCTTTTTTAGCCAGCTTCAGATCGCATTAGGTTGCATGTATTTGTATTGAGTGTTTATACATTTGCTCAAGAAGACTTACATAGCCTGAAGCTCCACCCTCATGTCCTCATCACTTTCTTCTTGCCCTTGCTTATGAAGTACTGTTGTGTAGCTTTAGCTATATAGGTTATATCCTGCCAAGGATATTCCAAAGCTTCAGGGCACCGTCCACGCACCCAAACCGTCAGGCAGCTCAAGCTGAGCTGACTAAAAGACATTCAGGGCTTTCCTGTCGAGAGAGAGAGGGAGTCTGAAACCTGA
Source organism: Protopterus annectens (assembly GCF_019279795.1). Taxonomy (NCBI): domain Eukaryota; kingdom Metazoa; phylum Chordata; order Ceratodontiformes; family Protopteridae; genus Protopterus; species Protopterus annectens. The sequence goes on from NC_056736.1 coordinate 545,195,902, forward strand.
AAGGGACAATACTAGGAAGAACAAAAAATAAAAGTCCACACCCTGGCATAAACAACACACCAAAAAAACAAGGGGGGAGGTGGAGGGAGGAAGGGAACAGCTACTGCAGCAGTGATCATTTGAATATCAACTGTTAAGGTAAGTTTACTTATACAACTGTCCTATGTTCATCATATTGATCACTGCTGCACTAGCCTTAACTATATGGGTAGTTTACCAAAGCTAACTATATTTAGGAGGTGGAAGGAAAAGAATCCAGGAGCCTCTGAAGAAAGGTCCTAGCAAAACCTGATCTAGACATAGAGAAGGAATCAAGCTTATAGTATTTTGTAAAAGTATGTACAGAAGACCAAGTTGCAGCTTCTAGAATACTTCTAGAATCCAACACTTTTCAAAAAGCCATAGATGAAGCCAAGGCCCTAGTAGAGTGTGCCATTACCCTGCCTGGAATAGTTTTGTTGTGCTGAGTATAACAAAGGTAATAGCCATAGATATTCATTTGGAAACGGTCTGCTTTGAGACAGGTTGTCCCTTCCTCTTACTTCACAAGAAATAAACAATCGGTCCAAAGATCTGAAAGACTTAGTTTAGGGGTGGTTGCAGTGATGCAGTGGTTGGTGTTGTTGCCTCTCAGCAGGAGGCTCTCCAGTTCGATTCTCAGCTGGGGTGCCTTCTGTGTGGTGCCTGCATGTCCTCCCTGCAGTAATATGGGTTTCCTCCGGGTGCTCAGTTTTTCTCCCACATTCCAAAGACAAATTGGCCATAGGTGAGTGTGTGTGTGCAAGTGAGTGGTACAAATTAGCTACCACTAGAGCCCCCCTATGCTATGATGGCAGGCCCCTCACATACATTCAAGGTCATGGTCATAGAAGTTGTTAGAGTAGGTAATGGGGGGGGGGGGCTCTAGAAGGAATAAGGTAGAGAGTAAAGAACTTGACTGGATAATAAGGATGAGAGCCAACATGGGGAAGGGTCTAAATGACAACATTTCTATTAGACCCATCCTGGTTAATAGACCTTTAGCTAGATAGATTATTTATTTATATTTATATGCATATGTTAGGTTTTTAATGATATTGAAGAATGTTTTTCACTGTGTTTTGTGTCTTTAAATAGCTTTTAATTGGTTTTGAATCATGATTGGCTGCTATTTATTTAAAAGTGTTGTGATTTTATACTTTATTTGTCTGATGAAGTGGCTTTGGCTGCAAAAGTGCTCACACCTATCTATTTTGGAATAAATATCTTTGGATTTTATTGCCGTGTTTTGCTGCCTCCTTTTGCTTTTGTTTTTTGTATGCTTGATTTATTGGAGGAACGGTTTACCTACACCATTGCATTTGTATTCTGCTGTATCTCTCTATACTGTCCTTGTTGAACATCCCTACTAAATAAAACCTAATGTTCCTACCTTTTGTCGAAAATAAAAGAAGGGCCAGTATCCAGAATCTCCAGCATCTCAGGACTTCCCATCTTACTCTCTTTTTCTGTCTCATGTTTTCAACTGTGAGAAAGTGTACATTGTGACTTAGAATTAGTGCCTGCTGTCATAGTTTCTACTGACATTTGTATTTCTGTCTGTAACTGTATCTTAATTTGTGTTATTAATCATGGCTTATAGTTGAAGTTATATGAAAGTAACATAATATCACTAGAATATACTCTGATGTTTGTCAGTTCTGATAGACAGTGTACTGCATAACTCCGGGCCTGTGGGGTCAATCAACTTTCCTGGTATAGGTATGAAGGCCTTCTTTTGAAGGGCTCTCATATAACGTCATTTGAGGAGAGTGAACTTAAAACTTCTCAGAGAATAATTTTTCATAACTTGAAGTTGCTCAAACTTCCAAACTGTTTTGCTGTTTCTTTTTTATCTCTAAAGTGCTTAAGCCTGGGCAAGCTAAATACATAAAGAATGAAAAAATAAATAAATTGATATTTTTTCACATACACTCTCTATTAGAATATTGTTTATTAAAATTGTAGGCGGTGAAAATCAGCCTCTGTTTATGCCCTGTTATAATTATAAACTGAAATGTTCTTTCTTTAATGTTAACAGGGCTATTTTCACTGGGACCCCTCCTGTATAACAGAAGAATGACTAGTAGTGGCAAAACTGAATACCAAAGTGCAAAAGGAAAAATAAATTATTTAAAAGCAAGAGAAAACATAAAATTACATAATATAGATAAACAGTACTTTCAAATGTGTCTGCATGAAGTTTTCAATCTATAATATCTGAACAGAGCCACATATGAGTAAGAGATAAGGCAGAGGTGTAGACAAGAACCATGATATTCTTAACATACATATAGGTTCATAGGTTGGTACTAGGTTATCGGCCCTAGGGCCTATACAAGCCTAGCCATAACATTCCCTGGATATTTCTTCCCACAATATTTACTTCCCTGGACCCCTGTCTAGCAGGGCGACTGACGTGATCCCCGGGGTGAATTTCCTGTCTCCCATCCAATCGTCAAGGTTCCTTTTGAAGAGGGCCAAGGAGGTGCTCTGCTTGACATGTATGGACAGTCTATTTCAGAGTATGGGGAGTCTATGGGTCAGGAATCTATCCCTCCAACATGTTTTGTTCATTGTGATGACAAGGTTTAGATCCCTGGAGTGTGTGGCTCTGAGGGATTTCTTTAAGTGGAGCAAGTCCAGCAGCTCAGGGTTTGACATGGCCTTGTATGTTAAGCAGAGATCGCCTCTGAGTAGACAATATCCCACAGAGTATAGCTGGAGTTTTTTTTAGATGGTCAGCATAGGGCATCTGCTTTAGGCCTGGGATTCTTTTAGTGCGGTATTTCTGCGGCCTTTCCAGCAGTTGCAGATGTCTTTTGAGGTACATACCAAATGGGGCATTGTACTCTATAATGGGTCTAATGAGGGATGAGTACAGTGGGACAATGACCTCCTTTTTTCTGGATGAAAAGCCCTTTGTGATGAGGTGTGCCACATAGAAGGATTTTCTGACTGTTGTGGTGATTTGGTTATCGAAGGTGAGACCACTGTCCACCTGTGTCCCTAAGTCTCTCATCACACTTTCAGTGTTTAGTGTACTGCCACCTATATGGTAATTCATGGGTACATGTTTTTCCCAAAGGGGATAACTATACATTTCTTGGCATTAAGCTTGAACCCTTGGCTCTGGCACCAAGCATCTGTTTCTGTAAGGCCCTTTTCTACAATATCCACATCATTTGGGGATTCAGTAATGGCTCCTAGTTTGCAATCATCTGTGAACTTTGTTAGCCAGAGTCCCTTAGTGTTGGCCTGTACTTCAGAGAAGTAGATGCCAAACAAGAGCGGTCCCAGGACTGAACCCTGAGGTACTCCACTTGTCACTTGTCTGGAGCTGGATTTGGATTCGGCTACTTTTACATTCTGAGTTCTGTCAGTAAGCCAGTTGGCAACCCATCGAGTGATGTAGGGATTTATGCCCAGCTTAGTAAGTTTATCTCTGATTCCATTCTAGTAAGTTTATGTATGATTCCATAGTGGGGGATGGCGATGAAGGCCTTGGCGAGGTCCAGATAGGCTGTGTGGACCACCTTACTCTCATCCACAGCTCTGGAGACTGTTTCGAAGAAGTCAATTAGGTTCAGGAGAAATGATCGGCCCTTCACAAACCCAAACTGGGTGGGGTCCAGTGTTTGAAGGTTGCCAATATTTTTGTTTATAAGTTCCATGATAATGCGTTCCATGCCCTTGCAGATTAGGCTTGTTAGACTGATGGGACGGTAGTTCATGGGATCCAAGGTGGATTCCTCTTGTGGAGTGGGATAACTGTAGCTGTGCGCCACTCAGTGGGCATGAAACCTGAGGCGAGGCTTTAATTAAACATGACGCTTAGGTAAAGTGCCAATTAATTTTGTAGTTCATGTAGTAAACAGCCCGGGATGTCATCTGGTCCCATGGATGCTGTATTCTTAGCTTTGGGAGAGTGCAGTTTCCACCTGTGTGGCCATGATCACCGGAATTTGGCAATCTTTTACTATACTATGCTCAGCTCAAAACTAAATATGAAAAATTGTAGAAAATCCCCCAATACATCAAAAATACAATCAAAATACAATCAAGCTCCAAATATATCAAAAATACAATCAAGATGACATGATCAAGTTTACTGTGATAGAATGGTTTTACAATTTGTATTAATATTTATAAATAAGAATAGTATTTCAGGCAATAAATGAACAAGAAGCATTCATGTAACAAAAATCTAAAAAAAAATCATATGAGACAAACTATACAACAGATAGATATATGAGTATATACGTCAACAGAGAAGGCTGGCAGAAGGCAGCGATATTATGAGATGGTTAATGTGGTATGATAAAGAGATGGAGAAAAAGAGTTCTAAGGTGCTTTGGAAGCAGTGAAAGAGAGAAAGATGTCTGAAAGTGCAAAACAAAAGTGGAGAGAAAAGAACAATGTAATGAAATATACAAGCATGAACTGGAAGGATAGCTAAGAGTAGATGGCTGGGTAAAAGGTGAAAGAGTAACTGGGAAGGAGTATTGGGAAAGAAAAAAATTGAACATATGGAAAACAAGAGAATAATATGCTGATAAAGACACATCAGAAACTAAGCATTTGGGTGATAAAGATTGAAGGATCAATATTTAACACCGCACACTGTGACTGAAACTACATTCATTTAATGGCCTGGGTATATGGATATATCCACCGTTGAGTTTTTCTAATCATATCATCCAACTGGTTAACGATAGTTATAAAACTACAGGATGTATAAAACTGTTTATAAAGTCTAGGAAATCAGAAGTAATGCATACATTGTTTGTAAATTACATTAGACCCAAACTAGAGTATGAACTAACAGTATGACAACCTTATAAGAAAACAAGCATTAGTAAACTGGAAAGAGTACAGTGGAAATATACCATGGGTATCCATGGATATGAAAGTTTAAATTATTTTGAGAGAGTAAAATATCCGAAACTGTACAGGGTCTCTTATAGATATTTAAGAGGAGACCTTATTCAGGTGTGTATATAGGGCATTCACAGACACTCTGGGAATGTTTGTAGTTATCAAAGAGTAGTAGAAAATCATCAGGCAATCTATGAAGAAGATTATGTACGAATGACAGATGTACTAACTGGTTCTCTGAGAACATAACTGATGCATGGAACAGACTATAAAATTATATTAATGCAGCACTAGTTTAGATTTATTTAAAAAGAACACATTATGCGAATGACTGTTTGGGTATATTTGCAAGCTAGAAGGGTATTATTGCCTCTGCTTGAAAGATGTGTATACTTGTATGTACTTGCATGTATATCATTATAGCAACTCTGAATACATAAGATAATAAATGGCGCCTGACCATCCATCCATCCATCCATCCACAATCCCTTTTTCCCACTTCAACAGTGACAATCATCTAGAGCCAAGGTTTACATCATAGGGTGGCTAGTCCTGTCATGGGAGTTCATCCACACCATACACTTGCACACACAATCAGACCTCTGGCCAATTTAGAATGTCCAATCCACCTACTACATGTCTTTGGAATGTGGGAGGAAACCAGAGCACCCAGTGAAAACCCACACAAACACAGGGAGGACATGCAGACAGCACAGAAGACACCCCAGCAGAGAATCAAACACCTATAATATCACCACAATAACAGTCTTAATAGTGTAGTTGAAATCTAAACCCATATCAACTTTAGTAAACAGTTTACTGGGGTAAGTGAAGTTTTAGATTTGATAACACTGCTAGGAAAATTTACACATATGAGAACTGTAGCAGTAACTGAGTATAAATATGTAGCTCATAAACAAGCAATAATATCTGAACGAGCGGTGTTACTGGGAAAATAATGTCCATCTAGCAGTGCTGTGAGCCCAAATGCTACAGACTTAGACATTGCTTTTTTTTCAGAATAAATATTTTTATATATTTTGCATGTAAAACAGTTTCTCCACCTAATGTTTCAGATGTACTTGTAGCATATATAATTGTTGATACATAAAGTTATTTGCCTGCAAATTATAAGTAATGTAAGTATTTAATGACAGTATGCAGACATATTCGCAAATGCACTGACGCATACACATGCAGCAGGAGAGCAAACTCACAGACATACACAGAAACACACAGATGCAGATATACATACACGTACACACACACACACACACACACACGCATGCGCCCCCCCCACACACACACACGCACGCACACACGCATGCACACACGCACACATGCATGCCCCCCCACCCACACACACACACACACACACACACACACACACACACACACACACACGCATGTGCCCCCCCCCCACACACACACACACAAATGCCCAGCAATTGTAGGCACTTTCTTGACTGAATACACCTGCCATTCATCATCAAATAAAAAAAAAAAAAAATCATGCAGTGCAAAGCATTGTAATCACCACCCCCCCACCTGTCAAATGTCCCTGATTTGCCTGATTTTTTTTCTGGTCACTCACTGAGGATTACAGTTAGTCAATAAAACACGACATTATAGTTTTTTCCCATACCCCCCCTCTCTCTTTCACACCCACACAATTGAATTTTTTTCTTTATTTTCCAATGTGCGTAACACAGCTTTTTTAAACATTGCCTAATGAGGGGTTAATAAAAAGGTAAGTGCTTGTAACTGCTATTGCAGTTACTCTTGCTAGATGAGTGTTTTTTTTTACTTTACTTTTTTTTTAATTATTATTATTATTTTACACCCACCAAACAGCAAAGCCACAGTTAGCAAATGTAAAAATGGAAGTGGTTTGCTTTGATGTTCACTCCCTGGTGCATGGCTGCTTAATATGCTGCTATGAAGCAGCAGACTTGTTTTTCTGGGCTTTACCTCTGCATTAACACTGTTGGGGATTCTTCATTCTCTTTTAGGGTAGATGATGTACAGTTAGCCCATTGTCTAAAATAAAATATATGAATATGTCAACCATGGTAATGCAGTGTCTAAAGGACTGATTCCAGTCACTGCACAGGCATGAAGTAGAAAAGAGTTATACAAGCTTGTGAATGCAACTTACAACAAAACAATTTATTCAAACTTAAAGAAATGAATAGAAACTCATAAATACATGAATAGAAATACATATACAGATTGTATTTTGTCTTTTGCCTGGCAGACACTGAATGGGTTATCTCTGGATTAGTTCTCTTTTCCTATATACTTAGAAATAACTCAATAACAAATACATAAAAAATATGTATGCACATGGACATTGCAGTGGTGCAGCAGTAGTGTTGTCACCTCATAGCAACAGGTTCTCTTGTTCGATTCTCGGCAGGAGTGCCTTCTTGTGGAATCTGCATGTCCTCCCTGCATTCGGGTGGGTTTCCTTCGGGTGCTCTGGTTTCCTTCTACATTACAAAGACATGCATCTGGAGCATTTCTCCCAGGGCCTCCGCTGAAAATTGGCTTAATTCCAAATCGGACTTTCCCGGTAAACATATGTTAAATGTAACTTTCCTATCTTTCCCCCATCCTATTTATTTATCTATGGTAACCTTAAACCCCCTACCCTTTTTTGACAATCTATTATCTGGCCACAACACCCTTTCTGTAAAATACTTCCTGGTCTCAGGATCATACAGTCTCTCTCTAGGTACAGTTCATATTGCTGTCTCCCCCATTCTTGCTTGTTATGTTGATGCCAACATTCAACCCACAATGATATACTGCATCCCATACGATGCCTTCATTTCTCTGTTATGTCATTGGAAGGTATACATTTCCAGTGCTCTGAGC
>NC_056736.1:545208677-545226177 GCF_019279795.1 Protopterus annectens
CCCCATACTCCACACACACCGCACACACATTCTCAGTGAAGAAGGTAGGATTTTACCTACAATATCAGTGGCTTGCCTTCTGTTTTATAGCAAAACACTAATCTCTAAAGTATAGCAGTTTTAACCTCAGTCAGCAAGCAAGACAAAGATCCACATTTGCCTATTTTATTGTACTCACTTCCCTGCAATACTGAATTTGCAGAGGTAAGGGGAAACACCTTGCTAAAGTAAGCTTTTTGGAAAACAAACTGATTTGTACTGGTAGGATTTAAAAAAAGGACCAATGTTCTTGATGTGGTACCACTGTCAGAGGTACAGAAACTTGTTTTTGGAGGGATGGCTTGGGATTTGACAAAAGTTTAGAAGGGGTGTTTTATGAAGAACAGGCTGAATGTGAGGAGCACCTCATATGTTGAGTCTTAACCCAGTGAAGAAAGCAATTACCAAATAAGAATGAGGCTGTGGAAAGCAGGTGTCAAAAGTGCCTCAGAATTGGTCTGGCTGCAAATGAAGGTCATGTCTGGACTTTTGAGTCAGTATTTTAAACAACATAAATCATCAGAGAATTCAAGTAAATTAGTGAAAGAGCAGTATGATGCTATGATGCTATTTGAGCAAAAAACTGTGAATCTACAACACCAGTCCACTAAGCTGAAAAATGAAATAGTCTATGCTGAACAGAAGTTTATCATGTTTGAACATAAAGCAAGGAGGAGAAGTTTGCACCTGAGTGGGATTTTGAAAAAAGAAGATGGATCTGACTGCTTGGTGTTCATGACATCCAGAGTGCTACAATGGGCTCAGTTTTATAAGAAATTGCTGAGTATTAAAATGCCTGTACATTATCATCATCAATAAATAATGAAAAATATTGTCACCTGAGACTGATTCTGGTTAATTTTGTGACCTGATATGAGAAGGAGCAGGTCTTACTGTAGCTTTGATGGCCTAGAAAAAGACTATAAGTCAATAGAAGACCACTGTGTATTACAAGGAAACTTCCACACACCACCGATGCATTTTTAGCCACCATAAAATGAGTGTCAACAGAATACGTTAATGATCAAGTTATTTCCACTGGTTTTTAAAAATGTATTTGCCGACAGGGATGCAACGTATACATAAATTCAGTTGGCAATAGACAAGCTGCATGAATTATCTCAGTCATTGGATTATGTGAAAGGGAATGAACGTTTGAATGTTGTTAAACTAGAAGAAAAATAGAAGCAAGAGCCTAACCAGAAGGAACATGAGGCAACTGCAATGTGTTCATTTAGGGTCATGCAGTGGGAGAAGAGATGTTTTTTCTTGACATCAATAGACATGGGATTATTAGAGGACATTGGTTAAAATAGCCAGGTGTTCTGCATTGTTTTGTATTGTAGTAAAGGGAAGCTGCAGCTTGCAGGATATATGTTTAAATATCACTTAATAATAGTTTACTATTTGAAATGCAGTTTTCAAGAGTCTTATAGATGGGTAAAGGATGCTAAATGGGTGTATTGACAATGCATATCTTTGCATCTTTTATTTGTAATAGCATCTGATATTAATTTCTGAACTATCATTATGTTATTTTCCCCTCGATGAGAAAGGAAATTATTGAGGAGTAGTGATTATGAAGAATTTACATGGGAATGGGTCGTTTAGATGGCCATGATATTCATAACATTATATGCATATCATTTTGTAAATGACTATTTGCTATGATTTTGAATTAATGTAATCCTTAAGGCTTTGTTGAAAGTAGTTTTGCATAACAAAAGGTTTCAAAGTTTGTTAGTAATGTTCAATGCCAGATCAGAAATATCTAATTCAAGGTTGTATGTAAGGCTTCATCAAACCACGTTGTGTGCACCATTTTCTAAATGTTATGTTTATATGATATTTCTAACCAATGTTATCTAAAAGACTGTGTCTAAGATTCATCCGTGCATTATTGTTTTTAAAATGGTAGCTACATTTTTAGCTTTTAGATTATTATTGGGTATGGGGTTGATGGGTAACATTAGTTAAAATGGCCAAGGTCATTACATTACTTGGAAATATAGCAAATGGTGGCATCCATTATGGAAGCAGGTATCAAAATGATTCTTAAGAATAGTTTTATTACATGTAGAATGGCCAAGAACGAATCTAGGAACTCATGTAGTAAGTAGACATATAACTGGATAAATGATTCTCAATGGGTAATTTGAGACTGTGTGGTATTGTAGTTTCACTAATGTTAAGATTTGATAACTATATTGGAATTAGATATAATGCAGTATGTTCACAGATATGTATTAGGCGAATGACCACGAGGACCTTTTTAAGCTTAGCCATGCATTCCAAATTTCTGGCAAGTTCTGGTACCATTGATAAGTGTAAGCAGAGACTTGGGAAATGAAAGGGAAATGTCCTTCAACCGTTACTTTAAAATCGCAAATGGAGCATGCACACATATATGAGCAGGGTACTTATAATAATGAATGTTTATTAAACTGCAACTGACTGTTTTTGGGGATTCTGAATCAGTGCCATGTAAAATAATTTTTTGCCACCAGTTTTACAAGAATTTGGGTTTAAATTTAAACCAGTTTTGTGTTACAGTTATTTACATATATCAGTTTGAAAATGGCATAATCTTGTTCAGTTGTTAATGAATTATAGATTGTATGTAGCTTCTGAAGGATTATTATTGTTTAAAACAGTAAGTCTGATCTACCTGACAATGAAGAACATGTAAGGAAAAAAATACTGTTCAGGATAAAATAATGTTACATTTCCAGTATGAGTAGATGAAACTGAATATACTGAGGATCGGAATCCTCAAGCTGCATTCTCCATAAGAAAAAATCTGAAAAAACACTTTTTTAGTGTTTTTGCAAGGGAAGAGGGAGCAAGCCCCTGCACCCTCCAAACTTATATATACCAGCTCAATGGTTGCACCAAGTTGAAAAAGTGGGAAATTCCCTGTAAAGCATCACTACCAGCAGAACTCACTGATGATTTCCAGTGGAGTAACTCGGGTTGTCTGCAGGTTGAACCTCGGGCTAATGAAGCTTGAGAATTCAATCTTCTTCCACCAATAGGGTAACCAGATTGCTACAGCTAAAAGAGGTTAGCTAACGAAGATGATCTTGATATTACTATTATGGGGTATCTGTCATTACATTACTGTTCATTTTATTAAGTGTGATGTTCTTGAATCAGTGTTATTCAAAAAGTTCTGTCAAAATTAATACTGGATGGCAAAGGCTTCATATTGTTTTATTTTTTACTTAATTTTAAAATAATGTAATTTAAAGGGTCATGTTGTCATAGTTTGGCAGGATGAGGGTCTTAACATGTAAATATATATATATATATTAATAAGTTTATAGATTAGTACTAGGCTAACTGCCCTTGTGGGCCATTTTAAGCCTATCCATTTACCCCATGTGAGAATCAAACCCTGCATCTTATGTCGGTAAGATGAATACCTTAACCATTATGCCAGCCTCCCAACCTATATATATATATATATATATATATATATATATATATATATATATATATATATATATTATATATATACATATGGGTCTAGGACTATTCATTGAAAGCACATTTCACTGAAACACATTTGACTGTGCACAATTCACTGAAAGCTCAATTCACTTGAAACACATTTCAATGAAAGTTATATACGGCCTTTTCCCACTGGTGTGCGACCCTGGAGTTAGTATATATAGTAAGGGGTGTGTGGGGTGTGTAGCCCCCCACCTATTTTAAATACTTTGAACTATATACATGGATACTTGCAATTCCAATAAATTACTCTTTTCTGAACTTAATATATATCCAAAATATGTGGGGGGCTACGCCCCCACACCCCCCGATGAGGGGGCGGTGCCCCCCCTTACTATATATACTAACTCCAGGGTTGCACAACAGTGGGGAAAAGGCCATATATAACTTTCAGTGAAATGTGTTTCAGTGAATTGAGTTTCAGTGAATTGAGCTTTCAGTGATTTGTGCACAGTCATTTGACTTTCAGTGAAATGTGCTTTCAGTGAATAGTCCTAGACCCATATATATCTATCTCTCTCTCTCTCTCTCTCTCTATATATATATATATATATATATATATATATATATATATATATAATTGAACTGTTTGGTGCCTGCGAGTTTTATTTACTTTATTATTTTAGTGTTTTAAATAGAAGAAGTTTTATATATATATATATATATATATATATATATATATATATATATATATTCAGTTCTTAGAGCTTAATATATTAGATGTAGTTGTCAGACAGCTATGACTGAAACAATCAAATATGTCATAACTGATGATGCTGGCTTGTAAGTAGGGTAATAACACAGCTCCATAATGAGGAAGGAGTCTTCCAAGGCATAGTTATTTAATCGGTCTCAAGTAGACTTCATATTTATGAATGGCATGATTTCACTTTGAATGGATGTTATTTTTACAAGCTTGTTTTGTTTAGTTGACTTTAAATTATTTGCACTCAAAAGGATACCTTACATGTAGTTGTTTGCAGAAAGCTATAGCTAGTAGGTCTAGTATATGATAAATACTTTCAAACAGTATTTGTTACTGCATTCATGCTCTTTCTCAAGAAAGTTTTGCTTAAATCCATCCATCCATCCATCCATCCATCCATCCATCCATCCATCCATCCATCCATGCATCCATCCACCCAAAACCCCTTTTTCCCATTTTGCACTGCACCAGTGACAATCATCTAGAGCCAAGGTTTATACCACCAGGTGACTACTCCTGCCACAGTACTTCTTCCAGACCACACACTCACATGCACACTCATATCTATTGCCAATTTAGAGTATCCAATCCACCTACTGCATGTCTTTGGAATACAAAAGGAAACCAGAGCACCCCAAGGAAGCCCACGTGAACACAGGGAAGACATGCAGACTTCACACAGAAGGCACCCTAGCCATGAATCGAACAAGGGAACCCCTTCCTGTGGGGCGACAATGGTATCTGCTGTGCCACTGTACCACCGGAGCTCTCTTTAAATAGCAGTGAATTAACTAAAAGCTATTGTGATGCCCTTTTTCAGACAGAATATATAACTCTATTTCATGACTGATTGTTTTAAAGATGTATTGTGTTATTGCTATCTTTAGCCTTATCATAACTTTCTATCACAGAAAGAGAAATGTTTTGTGATAATGGTGCCATGTGATATCTGATGTTGAGCTGGGATACATAGGGAAATGTATTGTGATCATATGAGTGGCTAGGGATGAAATCCAACAGATGAGATGTATACATTTTCTGTTTCCTTTTGCAGATTTAAAGTTATTAATGAACAAAGCTTCTCAGCCTGCGAGAAGGGTATTTACCATCTGTCTGTTAGCTAGGTTGAATGTTGTTCTTCCCCATATTTATTTTATGGTTTTTATTTGTGGTTATTTTGTAATGGAGGTTTCACAGAGTAACACTGACAAGAGGGATAAAATATGGCTGTGGTTCAATACCTAAAACTCATCCGACTGACTTTCATTTCACCGAGACCAAATCACCTCATTTTCAAAATACTGAAAACTCATTTGACTGTATATAATTATAATATACCCTTCATGAGGCAACAACCCAAGATGCTGAATCCCAGACAAGGAATGTACAGAACAGACACAGACATTGAAAGTAAGGGTCCCTAGAAGTTATAATATTGTCCACAGTCAGGGAGGAGAGTAACAGTGTCTGAAACATCTAGGTTTCATATCTGCAAGACAGAGATACCAGCCCCGATAAACAAAAAATCAGAACAGCTTTGGGAATGCAAAGCTTTGAAATATGTCTCAGCAGTGCAAATGGTGTTTCTATATTTGCTAAAGGGGAGCGAGTAAAATGAATGAGCAATTATTTATCACAAAACTATTAAGTGATCGTAATATAGGTCTGAATGTGAAACTTTACTTTCACGTGTGTTTTTGTTGCTTTATGATTGAAAGTTTGTTCTGTCTTTGTTTATCATAATGTAATTAACTGATTTAAAAGATGTCAGTTCTTGTTTTAATGACGATGGTCTTATTGAATCTCGTCATAAACTATTAGAATGTTTTAGTGGTCTATGTTAATAGGCCTGTTTTGTTTTACTGTTTTATTGGTCAATTCTTATAATGGTTTGATTGGTTGAGCCAGAAGGCACTTCTTTGTCCATGGACCATCCACTGAAGAATTTTTGTTTTAAAAATATGGAAGGTGAGCCCCATGATTGAACGATCTGAAGAAGGTGAAAGCCGAAAGCGCTTATCGTTGTAAAGGCTACCGTTTGCCAAGTTTTTGTATTTATTTTATTAAAGATCATTCATATATATTTTGACTCATTTCAATCTTTTTGTATCTGGTTTGGAATATGTGGTAGTGGTGTGCCCAGAGATCTTTTCAACTGTTTTGTTTTAGACTGTATAGTGGAACCATCCAATTGTTTTGTTTTGGATTATTTATTTGGAAAATAAATAATAATTGATTTGCTTAATAATGTATTTATATAATGGCAATAACTTACATTTAAGCATGGATAATGCACAATTTACCCATAGCTGGTTTAGTCTGATCACTCAAGTTTCACCATCATGATAAAATCATACCAGCCAAGGATTAATCCTGTATTATCCACTTCCAAATGCAAGTTATAGGTAAAATATTCCTGAACATTTGTAAGGCTACGAAATATCAATGAAGCTTACCTATAACAACTAGGATTCTCTACAGTACTAACAAAGAAACACGGAAGCTGCCTTGGTAATGAAACATGGATAAAAACTGAAAATTGGGGGTTGTTGTATGTCCACTAAACCAACTGACGCCTACTGTAAACTTGAGAATTTTAAAGTATTTTATGTGAAAGTGTCAGTTGATGTAACAGACTTTTGAAATGTTGTGCTATCTGGTGTGTTTCTATGTTATTTCATTCTATTGAACTACCATTCATAGTCTGTGTGACCTGCATACCTCTCAACTGTCCAGATTTTCATAAAATGTCCAGATTTTTGCTTCATATTTGTGGTTTTTCAGAACTAAATCCCTACAGAGGAACCCAAATATAAACAGGTTCTATAATAAAAGAAAAGAAAGTTAATTACATATAAAAATAAATGAAAATCTAAAGATGAAAAAAAAAAAACAATTTCTTGCTAAACTTAATAGGGAGCTCCAGACCCTAATCAAATCAACCAGAGCCAGATATGCCCCCAGGGGATACCAAGATTCTTCAAGAGGGCCTTTTCCAAATCAGTAGCTGGTGTCAAAACCATGGACTAAAACTGAATGCCAAGAAATGTATAATAGTATCCTTCAGCAAGTAAGACGTCCCTTGTAACTATCACACTGACAACACACCCCTGAAAACTGATCCATTGGTTAGGGAGCTGGGAATCTATGTAGACAGCAAACTGTCCTTCAATCACCACATGTCCAATTTTGTAAGAAACTGTTTTTTTTTAATTGCATAGCTTATTACTGAGGGTATGGCATCTGCACTCATAAGATCAGTCATTGAATATAATGCCCCTTCGTTATGTATCTGTCTAATTATCAGGAACAGCTCAAATGCCCACATAGCTTTTTTATCAAGGATCGAAATCATAAAAACTATGCAGATCATCTGATAGCCTTGTCCCTCTTCTTGCTGTCATACAGGCTACTATGGAGTGATTTCTGTCTGGTGTACAGAGCCTCAGCAGACCCTATCCTGTCTGACCTACTACATATTCACAAGTACAATGGGAGCATAAACACTTGCTCATGACATGCAAATCTCTTTTACAACATAAACAGAACATGTTAGAGGGATAGGTATGTATTGCTAAGAATGCCAATTCTTTGGAATTGTCTTCCATTAGACATAAAGTACAGTACTTCTCTTATTCTAGTCAATTTTTAATCTGGATGAGTGGAATGGTAGCATCAAATTCAGCCCTGGTTTAGCATGCTTGCTCCTCATGGACAGGGGCAACATGTCAATGTTTTGCTCATCTCTGGTTTATTTGTATTTAAAATATAAGACCTAAAATCTTCATAGAGATGTCTGGTTAGGCTTTTAAAGATCATCTTTGATCAATAACCTAGTAAGTACCTATGAACCACTCTTTTTAAATATTTAAAAACATTGTTTCTACATTCTTCTGTCTGTGTAACTTTTCAATGCAAAAATGCAGTTTTATATATTCATTTGTACTGATTCTGGGTACAGGGTCAGGTTTCAAATGCTCAGGAAAGACATAATTGAAGTTTTGTGATACTGTCATAGTATCATGGGAAATACAAGGCAATTGAGTCAAAAGACCATGTACATCTTCCAGTACCCAATCTCATGCTTTACCCCCACCCCTTGTCAGCAATTGCAAAACAGGTTAGCTCATGAATACATGTATGGGTATCCAACTATTTATCCAGGTTTAATTTGAAGGATGTTGGGGTGTCACTTTATTTAACTTGAAGGGATTGTCTGTTCCAAAGGTGCTGTCATCATTGAATAATACATTTCTATCTCTAGCATGTTTTATTTATATGGTAGCATAGATTTAAGTCCCTAGTTTTGAAATTACAGGACCTATTTGGTTTGTGAAGAGCATATGTCCATTGTTGGAAGAAAGTCATTCTATATTGCACAGCTTATAAACAAAGGGATTGTGTCTAGATCTAGGGATGTTATTATCCACATTTACTCACCCTCATTAGGCCAATCACTGAGTATAATGCCCCCTTTGGCAAGTATCTGTCCAGACATGTGCAACAACTGGAATGTCCACAGAGATACGTTACTAAAAGGATACAAGGCCTAAACAATATGTCCTACATTGACAGACTCAAAGCCCTGTCACTATACTCTGCATATTAAAGACTGCTAAAAGGTGACCTGTGTCTAGCATACAATGCATCCACCAACCCAGTACTGATGGATTTACTACACATCTGCAAATCAAATGGCATCAGATTTACTCAGCAGAGGGATCTAAACCTTTTCTGAAACATAAATAGGGCAGTTTAGAGGGACAGTTATATCTCACTGAGAATACCACTGCTCTGGAACAGACTCCTCATTCATGTAAAACAAAGCTCATATCTGACCATATTTAAGAAAAACTATGGCTGGGAAATAGAAAATTTACCCCAGGACTACTCTCTGTAGTAGTAATGGACAGATGCAGCACCTACACTCTTTACCCCATGCATGCGTCCCGTCAAATTATATATGGTTTGAACCTAGTTATTATCATTAAGGGTAATATTCAATTATCGACCATGGCATGAGTAAGGCCAGTCTAGCACTAACCATATGATGAGTAAGGCCAGTCGAACACCAAATAGTTAATTTGAGCACCAAAAGGGAAACTGGCTAGGATTAAAATGAAACTATGTACATAAGATCAATGAGGATGGGGTTCCTAATGACATTTAATGCAAGGTATAGCTCAACCCACAACAGCCTGTAAGAAACCAAGTCATGAGATACCATTTCCAACATTTTGTGGTAGCTTAGGGACTTTAGACCAGCAATCTTCTTTGCTAGGAACTTCTGGGACCTTTGCAGTTGCTTAATATGTCTAGAATGATACATTCTGAAGGGGAATTGTACTCAATAATTAGTCCGATTAGAGATTCATACAGAAGGAAGATAACTTCTTTTGACCTGAATGATATGCCTTTAGATATTAGTTGTGGTATACAGAAGGATTTTTTCACTATTGTCATTATATGGTTGTCAAACGAGAGGGAACTTCTAACCTAGGTTCTAAGATCCACAACTACATTATCATTTTGGATTCGGATTTTGGCTATAATTTACATTGAGCAAGAGGGAGACATTTAACAAATGTGAAAATGCTGCACTTTTTTGCATTTAATTTTAGCACTTTTCTGTACCCCAGTTGTTTATATGGCTGGTTCCTGTTGTTGTTGTTGTGTCTTTTGGCCTATCCTGGTTAGGGGTCGCCACAGCGGAACTGCTGTTGTAATGAATGTATATCACCAAGAAATCTGACAATAATGCCCTTTTTACAATCCTCTGCAAATTTGACTTATATAGCTGGTGATTTACTGACAGCCTCTGTCCCTCAGACAGAAGCCAAACCAGGGCTGAATTTCTGATTACCCATCCATTGGTCCAAGATGTGCTTAAAAAGGGATAGGGAAGAACTCTGCTTCAAATGGATAGGGAGCCTATTCCAGAGAATGAGAATTTTCTGAGAAACACATCTGTCTCTCCAACATGTCCTCTTTATGTCACAAGCAAAATTTAGGTATTTTAATTTAGTAACTTTGATGCTGTTTGATTTACAGATTTGCAAAAGGTTCATTAAAACAGGGTCCAGGGATGCCCTGTGTGCCAGGAAAAGATCATTTCTCAGAAGTCTGTATGATACCCAGTAAAGAGACAGGGCTTTGAGGTAATCTGAGTAGGACATTGTGTTTACTCCCTGTATTCTTTTTGTAAGGAACCTATGTAGATGTTTCAGTTGCTGCATGTGCCTGGTCAGGTACATACTAAAGGGGACAATGTACTCTACAATGGGTCTGATGAGGGTCGAATACAGTGACATGATGACCTTTCCGGACCTAGATGCCATGCCCTTGCTGATAAGTTGAGCAACACAGAAGGATTTCCTTACTATCTTGGACACATGTTGGTTAAAGGCTAGGTTAGTATTTGCATGACTTTTCAATTGCCTGACTACTGAATCAACTTTTAAGGGTGTTTTATTGATGATGTAGTTACCTGGGGTGTTAGATTTCCCAAAAGGTACTATAATGCATTTCTTGGTATTGAGTTTTAAGCCATGGCTTTGACACCAAGTGTTTGTCTGCATTAGACATTACTGAAGGATGTTCTCATCTTGGTGGAATTCAGTGACTGCTCCCAGTTTGCAATCATCTGTGAATTTGGTCAGCCAAAGGCTTTTGACATTGGCTTTGGTATATGAGAACTAGATACCAAAGAGTTGTGGACCTAGCACATAGGCTTGGGGGACTCCACTGGTAGGTGGTCTCCATGTGGAAGTGGCCTCACCATTTCTATCATCCTGGGTCCTATCAGTGAGCCAACTAGTTATCCAGCATGTTATAAAGGGGTTTACACCAAGTTCCATATGTTTGTTGACAATGTGCGAGTGAGGTATTGTATGAAATGCTTTAAAGAGATCTAGGTAGGCACTATACACTGTTTTCCCCTTAGCCATTGACTTAGTGACCTTTTAAAAGACGTCCACCAGATTCAGTAATTATGACCTTCCTTTGACAAAGCCAAACTGGCGTGGATCCAGTGTCTGGAGGTCTCTTATGTCCTTGCTGATATTTTGCATGATATTTTTTTCCATGGCTTTGCAAACAAGACTAGTCATACCAGTAGTTTCCAGGATCTGTTGAAGGTCCTCGCTTATTTATTTATTGATTTTATTTTATTTTGTTTTACATTTGTTTACTGGGAGAGTCTGACTGGGCAAGAAGCCCGTTTTCAGTGAAGGCCCGGGGAGAAAAGCTCCATAAATTATTTTTAAACACAATTACATCAAAAATATATTTTGTTCAAGTCTGAAAAACTTCATATAAGGAGCATGGGAATTAACACTGGAGAACAAGAATATAATACAACATGTCCACATGAGAAGAGGAAATACAGAAATGATAAAAAACAATATACAATATAGTGTTTATACAAAAAAATTGGAACATGCTCATGTTCTTTTAACAGACACGTCTAATAACTGTGAACTTGAAAGTTAACAGATTTTTGCATAGAAATATTGCCTAGGCTAATTGATGAAGGAAGAATAGGTTTAATTGTAAATAAATGAAAGCAGAGTATAGAGTTGAGATGGCAAGGTTTAGTTTGCTATTAAGGTGTTGAGAGAATCATCAGTGTGTGCTCATCCTGGTGTAGTGCATGAGCATAGCCAATTGTTGGCCAGGTGTTCCTTGAGTAGTAACTTAAATTTGGAAGAATTGGTGGTGCAATGTATGTGTTGAGGAGTGGAATTCCATTTTTTTGGATATTTCATTGGAGAAGAGAATCTCCATAACTATTGTTGACTTTAGTTACATTTAGTAGTAGTTTTTTAGAAGATCTCAGTGTTCTGGAGTTGTTGTATGGTTGAATTAAGTTTGTGAGTGTTAGACAGTTGCTGGCTTGATGAACAATGGAGTGAGCGATAGTTAGTTGGTTCATAGCTAGCAGATTTGGTAGTTCAATCCATTTTAGTTTATGAAGGGTAGTGCAGTGGTGAGATTGGTACATATCATTTGTATCAGATCTATCTATTTTATAATAGCTTGTCTCTAGTTTATTTGTATCAGTTTTTTTGAGGTTAATGAAGGTGGGTGAAGTGTAAAGAGGGGCGGAGAGCAGGTGTGTCCTGGCTATGGAATTTTCGGTGGTGTGAGTGAGGAATAGTTTAGATCTGTGGAGAGATCCAATTTTAATGTGAACCTTTTTGATAGTTAGTACTATGTGTTTATCAAATTTTAGGCTATCTATTGTTACCACAAAGGGTTTGGTGTGTTCTACAGGTTCAATTTTGGTAATGTTAGAGGAGTAGATAATGAATAGACAGGGGAAGTTTTGAGATTTGGTATTAGAGAATAGCATTATTTTTGTTTTGTTTGGATTAAGTATGAGTTGGTAGTCTGAGAGATATTCTTTGTCTATGAAAGATTTTTTTTCCTAGGAATTCTGGTAAGGATGGAGCAGAGCAGATAAGGCTGGAGTCATCCGTATATTGTACAATGGTGGCTTGCTGAGAGGCAGTGCAGAGTTTATTTGTAAATATGGTGAAACTAGTGGGCTAAGGATTGAGCCTTGTGGTACACCAACTGAAAAGGGAAGTAGAGTTGAGAGATCATTTTGCCACTTGACTGCTTGTTGTCAATCAAGTTAAGTAGCTGTGAAACCATGATAGTACTGGTTGGGAGAGTTTTAGGGATGCTGGTTTGTTAAGTAATTTATGATGTGATACCGTACTGAATGCTTGAGATGTGTCAAGAAAAATAGAGGATATGTGTTGGCCTTTGTTTCAGAGCTCATTGATAGTGTTTGTAAAACTTAGCAGGGCTGTAGTGGTGCTGTTTTTGGGTCTAAGCCATGTTAGGAATTGGAAAGTAGGTTAATTTTATTAAGTAAAGTAGCTGAGCATGTAGACATTTTTCAAGAATTCTGGCTAGTGATGGGAGTATTGCTATTGGACAGAAGTTTGGGAAATCAGTAGAGGAGCTGCCTTTATGCAGAGGAAGATATAAGAGATTTTCCACAGCTTAGGGTGTATTGATAACACATAGACCGACTGATTAGAATAGAGATGGGATAAAAGACTGCATCAGCAGCCAGTCTAAGGAATTCATTTGGTAGTAGGTCAGCAGCGAGGATGTGGGCTTACATTTGCATAGAAGTCTTTTAATGGCACTAGTTTGCATTGGTTTGACAGTAAAAGAATTGGGGCTAGGTTCCGGTCCAGTTGGTAATATTGGGGGTTTGCTGTTGTCAATATTTATGAGGGATAGTATTGTGCTGATGCTGTGCAAGTTGAATTGTTTTGCAATGCTATCTTTGGAATTGCTGGTGGTAGGAGGTAGAATTGCTGATTGACTAAGACTGAGGAGTTGTTTTAAGATTCCCCAAAATTTTCGGAGGTTCTAATAGTGATTAGGTTGAATAGTTGTATAATAGTCTTTTTTATCATATTTGATTTGTTTTTTGGCATTATTTCGTAATTTTCTATATGATTCAAAGGTTTGTTTGTTTTTTCTTGGAAATGAAACCAGTCTCTCTCTCTCTCTCTCTCTCTCTCTCTCTGTGTGTAAGGAGTTGCTTTCTAAACTACCTTGGAGACATGGTGGTCAAACAGTAAGGAATTATCAACAAGAGTGCCTGGATCCCCTATGATAGTGCCTGATTGCTGGGGTGTTCAACCTATATGATACAGTATGTGGGAATGTTTTGTTCACCAAAGTGAACTACACTTCATTTTTTTCTTTTACATTTTACCATCGCCCTTGCATAGTCTAACCCGTCTGAGTCAGTGGAAGATCCAATAACAACACTTAATTTACAGTAATCTGCAAAGACAGATTAATATAGGCCAGCAAAGTTGGCCTGAAGGCCTGAGAAATAGATATCAAATAGGATACAAATCAACACTGAGCCTGATAACTTTTTTGCTTTCAGAAGTGGATCATTGTCATTGTAACAAAAGGTCAGGTGTGCTAATAAGTGCTTCACTGTATGCATAATGACTGAGACCTATAGTAGTTTGGGGGACCACTTTGTAATTAGACTTGGTAAAAAAGAAGAACTTGGGTAAATGATTTTGCAAGCACGACTCTCTGGAGTCATATACACACCCGGGGGGCTGTGGCTGACACAGTTTATCTTTGTATTGTTTTCTCTTGCTTCTTTCAGTCTTACTGTGGTTCCTGCTCCTTTTCTTCATGATTCATGTTCCTTGTTTTTTTTTTGTTTTTTTTGTTGCTTTTGATCTATTTCAAGTTATCATTACAAGCTGGCTTCCACATGTTTTGTTGCCCAGTCTTCCTTATTTTTTTAACTTTAGATTAGTTTCACCACCCAGCACTGAATTCTCTAAGTGCACAATCATATTTTAATTTCCTTCCTGTTATTGCATGATCTGCATAGTCTCCTCTGGCTGTAAAGAGATTTTCTTCTTATTTTAGTTTTAGAACAGTGCATGTATTTTAACTTTACTGAGTTGATAGTTTCTTTCTGACTATAAAATGAATTAGTAAATGTAGCCTACTGACTTAGAGAAGTTGGTGGAAGTTCTGCTTTCCTGAAGAAACTGCTACTCTGATATTTTGAGAAAAGAGTAGCCCCCTGTGCCTGGAACAGGTACTTATTGGAATATTTTGTCAATTTTTTAAACACTCCATACTCCACACACACCGCACACACACTCTCAGTGAGGAAGGTAGGATTTTACCTACAATATCAGTGGCTTGCCTTCTGTTTTATAGCAAAACACTAATCTCTAAAGTATAGCAGTTTTAACCTCAGTCAGCAAGTAAGACAAAGATCCACATTTGCCTGTTTTATTGTACTCACTTCCCTGCAATGCTGAATTTGCAGAGGTAAGGGGAAACACCTTGCTAAAGTAAGCTTTTTGGAAAACAAACTGATTTGTACTGGTAGGATTTAAAAAAAGTACCAATGTTCTTGATGTGGTACCACTGTCAGAGGTACAGAAACTTGTTTTTGGAGGGATGGCTTGGGATTTGACAAAAGTTTAGAAGGGGTGTTTTATGAAGAACAGGCTGAATGTGAGGAGCACCTCATATGTTGAGTCTTAACCCAGTGAAGAAAGCAATTACCAAATTAGAATGAGGCTGTGGAAAGTAGGTGTCAAAAGTGCCTCAGAATTGGTCTGGCTGCAAATGAAGGTCATGTCTGGACTTTTGAGTCAGTATTTTAAACAACATAAATCATCAGAGAATTCAAGTAAATTAGTGAAAGAGCAGTATGATGCTATGATGCTATTTGAGCAAAAAACTGTGAATCTACAACACCAGTCCACTAAGCTAAAAAATGAAATAGTCTATGCTGAACAGAAGTTTATCATGTTTGAACATAAAGCAAGGAGGAGAAGTTTGCACCTGAGTGGGATTTTGAAAAAAGAAGACAGATCTGACTGCTTGGTGTTCATGACATGTGCTACAATGGGCTCAGTTTTATAAGAAATTGCTGAGTATTAAAATGCTTGTACATTATCATCATCCATGTTTGTGTTTGTGTCTTTTCCCGGTTAGGGGTCGCCACAGCGGAACTCCAGTCCGCTAATGATTGGCAGTTGATTTTTACGTACCGGCTTGCCAGGCCTGACACACAACCTTCAAAGAAGGTACGCCCATTCACGCATGTCTCCACGCAGAAGACGCTCTAGCTGAGAATCGAACCAGACAGCGTCTTACTGTGAGGCGACAACGCTACCGCAGCACCACCACCGCGGGTACATTATCATTATCATCATCAGTAAATAATGGAAAATATTGTCACCTGAGACTGATTCTGGTTCATTTCATGACCTGATATGAGAAGCAGGTCTTACTGTAGCTTTGATGGCCTAGTAAAAGACTATAAGTCAGTAGAAGACCACTGTGTATTACAAGGAAACTTCCACACACCACTGGTGCATTTTTAGCCACCATAAAATGAGTGTCAACAGAATATGTTACTGGTCAAGTTATTTCCACTGGTTTTTAAAAATGTATTTGCCGACAGGGATGCAACTTATACATAAATTCAGTTGGCAATAGACAAGCTGCACAAATTATCTCAGTCATTGGATTATGTGAAAGGGAATGAATGTTTGAATGTTGTTAAACTAGAAGAAAAATAGAAGCAAGAGCCTAACCAGAAGGAACATGAGGCAACTGCAATGTGTTCATTTAGGGTCATGCAGTGGGAGAAGAGATGTTTTTTCTTGACATCAATAGACATGGGATTACTAGAGGACATTGGTTATAATAGCCAGGTGTCCTGCATTGTTTTGTATTGTAGTAAAGGGAAGCTGCAGCTTGCAGGATATATGTTTAAATATCACTTAATAATAGTTTACTATTTGAAATGCAGTTTTCAAGAGTCTTATAGATGGGTAAAGGATGCTAAATGGGTGTATTGACAATGCATATCTTTGTATCTTTTATTTGTAATAACATCTGATATTAATTTCTGAACTATCATTATGTTATTTTCCCCTCGATAAGAAAGGAAATTACTGAGGAGTAGTGACTATGAAGAATTTACATGGGAATGGGTCGTTTAGATGGCCATGATATTCATAACATTATATGCATATCATTTTGTAAATGGCTATTTGCTAGGATTTTGAATTAATGTAATCTTTAAGGCTTTGTTGAAAGTAGTTTTGCATAAAAAAAGGTTTCAAAGTTTGTTAGTAATGTTCAATGCCAGATCAGAAACATCTAATTCAAGGTTGTATGTAAGGCCTCATCAAACCACGTTGTGTGCACCATTTTCTAAATGTTATGTTTATATGATATTTCTAACTAATGCTATCTAAAAGACTGTGTCTAAGTTTCATCCTTGCATTATTGTTTTTAAAATGGTAGCTACATTTTTAGCTTTTAGATTATTATTGGGTATGGGGTTGATGGGTAACATTAGTTAAAACGGCCAAGGTCATTACATTACTTGAAAGTATAGTAAATGGTGGCATCCATTATGGAAGCAGGTATCAAAATGATTCTTAAGAATAGTTTTATTACATGTAGAATGGCCAAGAACGAATCTAGGAACTCATGTAGTAAGTAGACATATAACTGGATAAATGATTCTCAATGGGTAATTTGAGACTGTGTGGTATTGTAGTTTCACTAATGTTAAGATTTGATAACTATATTGGAATTAGATATAATGCAGTATGTTCACAGATATGTATTAGGCGAATGACCACGAGGACCTTTTTAAGCTTAGCCATGCATCCCAAATTTCTGGCAATTTTTGGTACC